>NC_059215.1:47385488-47412988 GCF_020615455.1 Coregonus clupeaformis | reverse complement strand
AAAGTTCAACTTTTGGTGCCAGTTTGAACATGCCTTTTAATTTAGACTAGTCGAAATCTGGATCCGGGAAACCGTCCCTTAATCCCTCATTTTTGAGTGTGGACCCTCTAGTTTACTAGTACGTAGAGCTGTCATTACCTTGTAGAGCACACTGCGGTCCCCCATCACTCTGCCCTGAGAGTGGACATGCTCGTTGGGCCTCTTCCCTTTGACCGCTACTATCTTCTGGACCTCAATAGGTAGAACCACCTCCCAGATCAGCTCTGTGGACAGGTCCTGGAGGAACACACACGTTTAGTGTCACAAACACACACACACAAATGTCACACACACACACACACTGAATGCCACATTCACGCATAAACAAATGTCCCATGCTCGCACACACACACACACACACACACACACACACACACACACACACACACACACACACACACACACACACACACACACACACACACACACACACACACACACACACACACACACACACACACACACACACACACACACACACACACACACACACACACACACACACACACACACACACACACACACACACACACACACACACACACACACACACACACACACACACACACACACACACACACAGTGTTGTCACCTTGCGCAGCCTGAATCCAGACAGGGTGCCCTGCTCTGAGTGGACCAGGTAGAAGAAGATGGAGGAGGTCATCTCCTGAAGCTGCTGCAGAACGTTCTTAGTGGAGGGGAAGGCTGTCACCTGGAGGGAGGAGGGAGGGAGGGAGGGAGGGAGGGAGGGAGGAGGGAGGGAGGGAGGGAGGGGGGAGGGAGGGAGGGAGGGAGGGAGGGAGGGAGGGAGGGAGGGAGGGGAGGACATGCATTAAATATAGAATGGTGAGTCCACAGCAACCAAGATGTATAGAGGTGCAGTGAACAATAACAGGTACATTAGAAAACATAGGCTCTCCCATAACGCAGCACATTAGTTAAAACCCATTGACGTTTCATCCCCCCAAGGCCTTAAAATCAGACAGATGCAGACCTACCTTGTATTGGTCGTCGACCAGCAGCAGGACCTTGGCGTAGTCCTGGTCTATAACAGGTAATAGTAATGACTGGAGGATGGGGCGGGGCAGGGCAGGCAGGGCTATATGGCTCTTCCTGCCAAAGATGGGGTTGAACACATGCAGGGTGGCCAGGCCAGTGTCCTGGGGGGAACAACAGACACAGAGACAGCAGAAATGTTCAGAAAACTAGAGACATTTCACCCAACATTACATCCAGTCGGATTAGGGGCTGCCCTGCATAGCTATGTAAACTTTCACTACGGCCCCATACGTATTTTTCACGTTCAAGATCAAATGTACACTAAGTTCATTCGCCATATGTAATAAATACATTTGGGAAACTTAAAATCGCCAGAGCTCACATAAAAAAAATAAAAAAAACAACACCCACAAAATGGTGTAGTAAGGACTAGTTTGCAACAGTCCATGATGCTGTTCCTACCTTATCCTTGATGAGCAGAGTGCACTGTGGGGGATGGGGGAAGTGAGCAGTGGTCCTTTGGACTATCAGTTTGAAAGCTGCGTTGGGTTGGACATTCTCCAGATAGTGCTTCCATAGAATAGAGCCTGACTTGCTGTCGATGCCAAAGAGCTGGAACCAGACAGAGATGAAAGATGACTCCTTCAGCTAAACACAGTGTCCTATAAAGTACGACTCAAGACTATTGGCTGAGATGAATGTGCTGTGAACAAATCAAACATTCCAATAGTTTACTCATCCATTGCACAAAAAAACACCACAAGATATTCAGAGCATATAGAGCATGTGTTGCTACGCCAACGGATCACTCAGCATAAGGATGGGCAGGTAATCCACTACTCCAACAGATGTCAAAGCGCCATTCCATTTTTTTCTCTAATAATGTAAAACAAAATTATTAAAAACGCAACATGCAACAATTTCAAAGATTTGACTGAGTTACAGTTCATATAAAAGGAAATCAGTCAATTGACAAATTCATTAGGCCCTAATCTATGGATTTCACATGACTGGGAATACAGATGTGCATCCGATGGTCACAGATACCTTAAAAAAAAGGTAGGGGCGTGGATCAGAAAACCAGTCAGTATCTGGTGTGATCACCATTTGCCACATGCAGCGTGACACATCTCCTTCGCATAGAGTTGATCAGGCTGTCGATTGTGGCCTCTGGAATGTTGTCCCACTCCTCTTCAATGGCTGTGCGAAGTTGCTGTAGTACACGTCGATCCAGAGCATCCCAAACATGCTCAATGGGTGACATGTCTGGTGAGAATACAGGCCATGGAAGAACAGGACCATTTCCAGTTGAATGGGATTCTGTACAGATCCTTTCGACATGGGGCCGTGCATTATCATGCTGAAACATGAGGTGATGGCGGCGGATGAATGGCACGACAATGGGCCTCAGGATCTCGTCACGGTATCTCTGTGCATTCAAATTGCCATCGATAAAATGCAATTGTGTTCATTGTCCGTAGCTTATGCCTGCCCATACCATAACCCCACCGCTAACATGGGCTGATGAGTCCAAATTTGAGATCTTTGGTTCCAACCGCTGTGTCTTTGTGAGATGCGATGTGGGTGAACGGATGATCTCTGCATGTGTGGTTCCCACCGTGAAGCATGGAGGAGGAGGTGTGATGGTGCTTTGCTGGTGACACTGTCTGTGATTTATTTAGAATTCAAGGCACACTTAACCAGTATGGCTACCACAGCATTCTGCTTTCATCCCATCTGGTTTGTGCTTAGTGGGACTATCATTTGTTTTTCAACAGGACAATGACCCAACACACCTCCAGGCTGTGTAAGGGCTATTTGGCCAAGAAGGAGAGTGATGGAGTGCTGCATCAGATGACCTGGCCTCCACAATCACCCGACCTCAACCCAATTGAGATGGTTTGGGATGAGTCGGACTGCAGAGTGAAGGAAAAGCAGCCAACAAGTGCTCAGCATATGTGGGAACTCCTTCAAGACTGTTGGAAAAGCATTCCTCATGAAGCTGGTTGAGAGAATGCCAAGAGTGTGCAAAAGCTGTCATCAAGGCAAAGGGTGGCTACTTTGAAGAATATAAAATATATTTAGATTTGTTTAACAATTTTTTGGTTACTACATGATTCCATATGTGAACGAAGGAGTGGCTTCGTAAGAAGCATTTCAAGGTCCTGGAGTGGCCTACCCAGTCTCCAGATCTCAACCCCATAGAACATTTTTGGAGGGAGTTGAAAGTCCGTGTTGCCCAGCGACAGCCCCAAAACATCACTGCTCTAGAGGAGATCTGCATGGAGGAATGGGTCAAAATACCAGCAACAGTGTGTGAAAACCTTGAAGACTTACAGAAAACGTTTGACCTGTGTCATTGCCAACAAAGGGTATATAACAAAGTATTGAGAAACTTTTGTTATTGACCAAATACTTATTTTCCACCATAATTTGCAAATAAATTCATTGTAGGATTTTAATGTGATTTTCTGGATTTATTTTTCCTCATTTTGTCTGTCATAGTTGACGTGTACCTATGATGAAAATTACAGGCCTCTCTCATCTTTTTAAGTGGGAGAACTTGCACAATTGGTGGCTGACTAAATACTTTTTTTCCCCACTGTATGCATCTAACAGATGGGACACACAAGCTACATTCCAAACATAGACTGGTTCCACACCGAAAAAAACGCAAAAACATTAATTTGATAAAGACAAAGAGCGTATTTTCATCAGAATCATGAAGCCTACCCACCAAACATATGTTGTGGCCGTAATTCATCACCATACAGTGTTCAATGTGGAATTGTTAATCCATTTAGAAAATTCCAAAGAACAGGCAGAATAAACTCAATCGAACGCCTATATATATATATATATATATATCTCTCTCGAAAAGACAGTTTGGTTTGTAACCCTGAAAAAGTTATTTCAACTCTCCAAATTGAGATATAATTGATATAATATAACCAGTTGATATTACAGATCGTGTTCCATTATATAATATAACCAGTTGATATTACAGATTGTGTTCCATGATATAATATAACCAGTTGATATTACAGATTGTGTTCCATGATATAATATAACCAGTTGATATTACAGATTGTGTTCCATTATATAATATAACCAATTGATATTACAGATTGTGTTCCACGATATAATATAACCAGGTGATATTACAGATTGTGTTCCATTATATAATATAACCAGTTGATATTACAGATCGTGTTCCATTATATAATATAACCAGTTGATGTTACAGTTTCAATAAATTAATCTTAAATGGCACTTGCTTTTTTTATTGACTGAATATATATGGGGCAATTTAGCAATTAGGATTAGTTATTTGTAAACGTTATGATAAAGTAGGAATTGTTGCTTATTGTCGACATAGGCCTATAGATAAGGGCATACGTTTCTCCAGTGTGGGCCTTGTGTTCTAAAAATGTATTTTGCTTTTCATTCGAATACTCAAGTACAAAAAAAATATAAATAAATCATGCGAGTACTCGAAAAGTAAAAACATGTCAAATGCCCATCCCTAATCCTGCATACCAGCCTCACTAGGACTATAGTAAAGTGCTACCAATGTTGGTGCTGAGGTCGTCAGACGGTAGATCCCATCTCTACCAATCTTGGTGCTGAGGTCGTCAGACGGTAGATCCCATCTCTACCAATGTTGGTGCTGAGGTCATCAGACGGTAGATCCCATCTCTACCAATGTTGGTGCTGAGGTCGTCAGACGGTAGATCCCATCTCTACCAATGTTGGTGCTGAGGTCGACAGACGGTAGATCCCATCTCTACCAATGTTGGTGCTGAGGTCGTCAGACGGTAGATCCTATCTCTACCAATGTTGGTGCTGAGGTCGTCAGACGGTAGATCCTATCTCTACCAATGTTGGTGCAGAGGTCGACAGACGGTAGATCCCATCTCTACCAATGTTGGTGCTGAGGTCGACAGACGGTAGATCCCATCGCTACCAATGTTGGTGCTGAGGTCGACAGACGGTAGATCCCATCTCTTCCAATGTTGGTGCTGAGGTCGACAGACGGTAGATCCCATCGCTACCAATGTTGGTGCTGAGGTCGACAGACGGTAGATCCCATCTCTTCCAATGTTGGTGCTGAGGTCGACAGACGGTAGATCCCATCGCTACCAATGTTGGTGCTGAGGTCGACAGACGGTAGATCCCATCTCTTCCAATGTTGGTGCTGAGGTCGACAGACGGTAGATCCCATCGCTACCAATGTTGGTGCTGAGGTCGACAGACGGTAGATCCCATCGCTACCAATGTTGGTGCTGAGGTCGACAGACGGTAGATCCCATCTCTTCCAATGTTGGTGCTGAGGTCGACAGACGGTAGATCCCATCTCTTCCAATGTTGGTGCTGAGGTCGACAGACGGTAGATCCCATCGCTACCAATGTTGGTGCTGAGGTCGACAGACGGTAGATCCCATCGCTACCAATGTTGGTGCTGAGGTCGTCAGACGGTAGATCCCATCTCTACCAATGTTGGTGCTGAGGTCGTCAGACGGTAGATCCCATCGCTACCAATGTTGGTGCTGAGGTCGTCAGACGGTAGATCCTATCTCTACCAATGTTGGTGCTGAGGTCGTCAGACGGTAGATCCTATCTCTCATTTATTTTATTTTTTCTTCAACCTGTCTGCCATCTCACTCTCTCTATACACACACACCCCACCACTCACCTTCCCCGAGGCGGTGACCATGACCATCATCTTCTGCAGGTTGAACTCATCCCTGGACAGCGTTTCTATGGTGACCTCGTTCTTAACCTGGCTGCGGGGTTTACGGGCTTCGTAGAACATCTTCCACAGGTGGGCCAGCCACACCTGGAGCAGAATCACCTGGGATGACAGACGCTTCAGCACCATGGGGAACAACCCGTCTGGGGGGCGAGAGACATCCATGTTAGTATCTACAGTTACAGTCACATCTTTATTTCCTTAACATTCAAAATCTATTATTGTTAGGGAGTGATGTGGCTGGATCTAACGGATCTACAACGATCACGTACTAGATTACAACAAACAACCAACAAAGCAGAACCTTTATCAGAGCTCTTTGCTACTGATCTTTTCTAAAATAGACCTTCAACGTAGCACAACATAAGCAAACAGAAAGGACGGAATGCTCATAACGTTACCTTGAATGGCTGGATCCAAGCGCAGCAATTTGAACAAAAAAAAAACCCATGTTAAAAACTTGAATACATACAGTGCATTCGGAAAGTATTCAAACCCCTTTACTTTTTCCACATTGTTACGTTACAGCCTTATTCTAAAAAAATTTACATTTTTTTCCCACCTCATCAATCTACACACAATACCCAATAATGTCAAAGCAAAAACAAGTTTCTAGGAATTTTTGCAAAAACAAAAAACCCTGGAAATAACACATTTATATAAGTATTCAGACCCTTTACTCAGTACTTTGTTGAAGCACCTTTGGCAGCGATTACAGCATTGAGTCTTCTTGGGTATGATGCTACAATCTTGACACACCTGTATTTGGGGAGTTTCTCCCATTTTTCCTTGCAAATCCTCTCAAGCTCTGTCAGGTTGGATGGGGCACGTCGCTACACAGCTATTTTCAGGTCTCTCCAGAGATGTTCGATCAGGTTCAAGTCCGGGCTCTGGCTGGGCCACTCAAGGACATTCAGAGACTTGTCCCGAAGCCACTTCTGCATTGTCTTGGCTGTGTGCTTAGCGTCGTTGTCCTGTTAAAAGATGAACCTTCGCCTGAGGTCCGGAGCGCTCTGGAGCAGGTTTTCATCAAGGATCTCTCTGTACCTTGCTCTGTTCATATTTCCTTCAATCCTGACTAGTATTCCAGTCCCTGCCGCTGAAAAACATCCCCACAGCATGCTGCCACCACCATGCTTCACCGTAGGGATGGTGCCAGGATTGCCAAGCGTCACGTCTGGAGGATTCAGGCCAAAGAGTTCAATCTTGGTTTCATCAGACCAGAGAATCTTGTTTCTCATGGTCAGAGTCCTTTAGGTGCCTTTTGGCAAACTCCAAGTGGGCTGTCATGTGCCTTTTACTAAGGAGTGGCTTCTGTCTGGCCACTCCACCATAAAGGCCTGATTGGTGGAGTGCTGCAGAGATGGTTGTCCTTCTGGAAGGTTCTCGCATCTCCACAGAGGAACTCTGGAGCTCTCTCAGAGTGACCATCAGGTTCTTGATCACCTCCCTGACCAAGGCCCTTCTCCCCCGATTGCTCAGTTTGGCCGGGCGGCCAGCTCTAGGAAGAGTCTTGGTGGTTCCAAATGTCATCCATTTAAGAATGATGGAGGCCACTGTGTTCTTGGGGACCTTCAATGCTGCAGAAATGTTTTGGTACCCTTCCCCAGATCTGTGCCTCGACACAATCCTGTCTCGGAGCTCTACGGACAATTCCATCAACCTCATGGCTTGGGTTTTACTCTGCCATGCACTGTCAACTGTGGGACCTTATATAGACAGGTGTGCGTCTTTCCAAATCATGTCCAATCAATTGAATCAATTGGATCAATTGGACTCCAATCGAGTTGTAGAAACATCTCAAGGATGATCAATGGAAACAATGGAAACAGGATGCACCTGAGCTCAATATCTAGTCTCATAGCAAAGGGTCTGAATACTTACGTAAATAAGGTATTTCTGTTTTTTATTTGTAATACATTTTCTAAAAACCTGTTTTTGCTGTGTCATTATGGGGTATTGTGTGTGGATTGATGAGGAAATATGTTTATTTAATCCATTTTAAAATAAGGCTGTAATGTGGGAAAAGTCAATGGGTCTGAATACTTTCCGAATGCACTGTAGGTTTGACGGGAATGACTAGGCATAATAGCATTGATAGCATTGATAGCATTGATAGCATTGTTTCGAGACAACTCATTTTATTTATGCACGTTGTCTTTGCCATGTATGTTTTTAAAATGAGAAAATGAATAATGTTAGCCAGGATCTTTGAAGTTCTTTACCAGCTTTCTTGCCAAACTCCCCCTCCAGCTCCGCCTGGGTCCCAGTGAGTGGCAGGTCTACCATCTCCATGGTAACAACGTCAGCTAGGGCCTCCTCTCTGGTCCACACCACACGCCCTGGAAACACAGGTGATGGTTAGAAGCCTCGTCTAGTGTGTGTGTGTGTGTGTGTGTGTCTGTTCCAGTGTGTGTGTGTGTGTGTGTGTGTGTGTGTGTCTGTTCCAGTGTGTGTGTGTGTGTGTTTGTTCCAGTATGTGTGTGTGTGTGTGTGTGTGTGTGTGTGTGTGTGTGTGTGTGTGTGTGTCTGTTCCAGTGTGTGTGTGTGTGTGTGTCTGTTCCAGTGTGTGTGTGTGTGTGTGTGTGTGTGTCTGTTCCAGTGTGTGTGTGTGTGTGTGTGTGTGTGTGTGTGTGTGTGTGTGTGTCTGTTCCAGTGTGTGTGTGTGTGTGTGTGTGTCTGTTCCAGTGTGTGTGTGTGTGTGTGTGTGTCTGTTCCAGTGTGTGTGTGTGTGTGTCTGTTCCAGTGTGTGTGTGTGTGTGTGTCTGTTCCAGTGTGTGTGTGTGTTTGTTCCAGTGTGTGTGTGTGTGTGTGTCTGTTCCAGTGTGTGTGTGTGTTTGTTCCAGTATGTGTGTGTGTGTGTGTGTGTGTGTGTCTGTTCCAGTGTGTGTGTGTGTGTGTGTGTGTGTCTGTTCCAGTGTGTGTGTGTGTGTGTCTGTTCCAGTGTGTGTGTGTGTGTGTCTGTTCCAGTGTGTGTGTGTGTGTGTGTGTGTGTGTGTGTCTGTTCCAGTGTGTGTGTGTGTGTGTGTGTGTGTGTGTGTGTGTCTGTTCCAGTGTGTGTGTGTGTCTGTTCCAGTGTGTGTGTGTGTGTGTGTTCCAGTGTGTGTGTGTGTGTGTGTGTCTGTTCCAGTGTGTGTGTGTGTGTGTGTGTGTGTGTCTGTTCCAGTGTGTGTGTGTATTTGTTCCAGTGTGTGTGTGTGTGTGTGCGTGTGTGTGTCTGTTCCAGTGTGTGTGTGTGTGTGTGTGTGTGTGTGTCTGTTCCAGTGTGTGTGTGTGTGTGTGTGTGTGTGTGTGTGTGTGTGTGTCTGTCTGTTCCAGTGTGTGTGTGTGTGTGTGTGTGTGTGTGTGTGTGTGTGTGTGTGTGTCTGTTCCAGTGTGTGTGTGTGTGTGTGTGTGTGTGTGTGTGTGTGTGTGTGTCTGTTCCAGTGTGTGTGTGTGTGTGTCTGTGTGTGTGTGTCTGTTCCAGTGTGTGTGTGTGTGTGTGTGTGTGTCTGTTCCAGTGTGTGTGTGTGTGTGTGTGTCTGTTCCAGTGTGTGTGTGTGTGTGTCTGTTCCAGCGTGTGTGTGTGTGTGTGTGTGTGTGTGTGTGTGTGTGTGTGTGTGTGTCTACCTGGCTGCTGTATGAAGGTGAGAGCATGGTCCAGTGTCTGCACTAGGACCCTGTAGCCCACAGAGTCATCCTTCTTCAGGAAGGCATGGACGTACAGCTGGGGAGGAAATACATCAGACACTACAGTTACACATCTCATTTAACACCTGATTTCCTCAACAGGAGACACGTCTCAACAGGAGACACGTCTCAACAGGAGACACGTCTCAACAGGAGACACGTCTCAACAGGAGACACGTCTCAACAGGAGACACGTCTCAACAGGAGACACGTCTCAACAGGAGACACGTCTCAACAGGAGACACGTCTCAACAGGAGACACGTCTCAACAGGAGACACAGGTAAGTCATGACATGGCACAAGTGTGTGTGGGGGGGGGTTGGCTTTCCTCTGTTGCTCCTCAAGCAAGGGGGGAGGAAAGTGACATCACATCAGACCAACCCCTTGAACACCCTACTCCCTGAAGTTTGCAGTTGTGTAAAAAAACAAACACTATTTGCTTAAAACATTTTATTTTACCCTTTAGCTTTTCAATAAGAAACGTTTAAAAAAATAGCTGGAGGACATCTTTAAGCACACACATTTGATTGATTGATTGATTGATTGATTGATTGATTGCCCTCCAGCACCCCTACATAGGTAGATTCCAACAGTGTTTCCTATAGACTTTACTTTAGGTGAAGGGTCGGGTCGGTGGGGCTCATGCCAGACTACTCTATCCCAGGGACGGGCGGGTTTGATGGGCGTGGGGGCCACAAACAATCTGAACACATCCTGAGGGGGGGGGCAATTGCTCGTGGGTCTGCGTACCCACATCCAGACACACCCCTCCCCCCGTCTTGACAGCGGAGAGACATTTCGTAGGTTTTAGAGTTAATTTTGTGCAATTCTACACATTTTGCCATAGGGTTGAGAGAAAGTTTGGCAGGTTTTTAATATGATATCTGAGTGAGACTGAGTAACAAAATCAATAGGGGCCCCCTGGCTGGTAATTCGACCATGACTAACTTGGCAATCACCCCAACAATGCTGATATGGGCTAATTGACTGACATAACAAGAGAAAAACTTCTGATGCACAACCAAATTTGCACCTTGTGTATTCTACTATTCAAACTCACAACAGTAAGTTGAGACACCGACTGAGTAAATTGATCAGAGGGCCTTCAAAAGGGGGGCCGTAGTGCTCTATAATCAATACCAGGCAATTGGCGGCCCCCCTTTCGTAAGCCCGCGGATAAAATCCCAAAGACCCCAAAAAATAAACAATTTAAATTAACTCAAAAAAAAAAAAAAAAAAGAAATTATCTCCGCTGTCAAGAGGGGGTTACCGTAAATATTTGGCTCGCAAGGTTGAAGTATGGATGTGGGTATGCAGACCCACAAGCCACTGCGGGCCCCCCCGTGACGAGTTCAGATTTTTTGCAGCCCCCACTCCACCCTATACTGCCTGCAGATACACTCACCTTGTGTGGCTTCCCACCGTTAAGATCCAGGGGAAAGATGACAGTTGTATCCAGCAACCTGCGACCAGAGTCAGCGCTGAACAGATTGATAGCACACGCCTGGAGTAGGAACAGAGAGGAAGCTTACCAACGGGTTACTTACTTCAGCATAACGAACTACACTATGTGACCACATGCATGACGCAACACTTCGATTTTAGGTCATTCTGAGACATCTTAAAAACAACTGGTTGTTGATTTTTTTGGACGACTCACAGTTTCGTTTTTGGGAGTCATGACGGCAGCAACAGTCTTCTCCCCTGTGGTGGCAAATGAGACCAAGAACGCCTGGAAACATGGGTATTCTACAGTTCGTTAGTCAGTCACAGAACTCACTCAGCTCCATTGACCTCCCATTTGAGGTCAAATCTTGTTCAGGTTGAATGGTATAATAACATACAGTGAGGGGGAAAAAAAGTATTTGATCCCCTGCTGATTTTGTACGTTTGCCCACTGACAAAGACATGATCAGTCTATAATTTTAAAATGGTAGGTTTATTTGAACAGTGAGACAGAATAACAAAATAATCCAGAAAAACGCATGTCAAAAACGTTATAAATTGATTTGCATTTTAATGAGGGAAATAAGTATTTGACCCCTCTGCAAAACATGACTTAGTACTTGGTGGCAAAACCCTTGTTGGCAATCACAGAGGTCAGACGTTTCTTGTAGTTGGACACCAGGTTTGCACACATCTCAGGACGGATTTTGTCCCACTCCTCTTTGCAGATCTTCTCCAAGTCATTAAGGTTTCGAGCCTGACATTTGGCAACTCGAACCTTCAGCTCCCTCCACAGATTTTCTATGGGATCAAGGTCTGGAGACTGGCTAGGCCACTCCAGGACCTTAATGTGCTTCTTCTTGAGCCACTCCTTTGTTGCCTTGGCCGTGTGTTTTGGGTCATTGTCATGCTGGAATACCCATCCATGACCCATTTTCAATGCCCTGGCTGAGGGAAGGAGGTTTTCACCCAAGATTTGACGGTACATGGCCCCGTCCATCGTCCCTTTGATGCGGTGAAGTTGTCCTGTCCCCTTAGCAGAAAAACACCCCCAAAGCATAATGTTTCCACCTCCATGTTTGACGGTGGGGATGGTGTTCTTGGGGTCATAGGCAACATTCCTCCTCCTCCAAACACGGCGAGTTGAGTTGATGCCAAAGAGCTCGATTTTGGTCTCATCTGACCACAACACTGTCACCCAGTTCTCCTCTGAATCATTCAGATGTTCATTGGCAAACTTCAGACAGGCCTGTATATGTGCTTTCTTGAGCAAGGGGACCTTGCAGGCGCTGCAGGATTTCAGTCCTTCACGGCGTAGTGTGTTACCAATTGTTTTCTTGGTGACTATGGTCCCAGCTGCCTTGAGATCATTGACAAGATCCTCCCGTGTAGTTCTGGGCTGATTCCTCACCGTTCTCATGATCATTGCATCTCCACGAGGTGAGAACTTGCATGGAGCCCCAGGCCAAGGGAGATTGACAGTTATTTTGTGTTTCTTCCATTTGCGAATAATCGCACCAACTGTTGTCACCTTCTCACCAAGCTGCTTGGCGATGGTCTTATAGCCCAATCCAGCCTTGTGTAGGTCTACAATATTGTCCCTGACATCCTTGGAGAGCTCTTTGGTCTTGGCCATGGTGGAGAGTTTGGAATCTGATTGATTGATTGCTTCTGTGGACAGGTGTCTTTTATACAGGTAACAAACTGAGATTAGGAGCACTCCCTTTAAGAGTGTGCTCCTAATCTCAGCTCGTTACCTGTATAAAATACACCTGGGAGCCAGAAATCTTTCTGATTGAGAGGGGGTCAAATACTTATTTCCCTCATTAAAATGCAAATCAATTTATAAAATTTTTGACATGCGTTTTTCTGGATTTTGTTGTTGTTATTCTGTCTCTCACTGTTCAAATAAACCCACCATTAAAATTATAGACTGATAATTTCTTTGTCAGTGGGCAAACGTACAAAATCAGCAGGGGATCAAAAACTTTTTTCCCCTCACTGTATGCTCTATCCAGAGAGACGTGTAGTACAGGGAAAACATGAATGGTATAATGTAGAAAAAAAAAACAATGGTCAGTGGCAATAATAGTTGTAATAATAATAATAATAATAATAATAATAATAAACTGACTGGGATAAATTACGTTTATTGAATGGAATTCTATTGAATGAATGAATGATGATTCTGTACCGGCTGGAAGTCTCTGAGTGGAGCGATGGTGGATCCATCATCATGGAGCTGCAACAGGATGTGGTGATCTGGTCCTAGCTGGAGAAAGAACTCTGAGAGTGGGGAGCGGGCCGGGTGGGGCTGGCTGGACACCAGGACGGGCTGGAAGCCTGGGGACACCTCCAGATCCAGAGACTAGGGGGAGGGGGTAGAGAGAGAGAGAGAGGGGGGGTCACACCATCATAAAAACATTTATAGTTGTTTTGTAGATGTTTTAATCTAAAGCTACAATCTACAACCTGTCACATCCCACCATGTCCACCAAACAGACTATCAAGTGTAAAGAAAGCTGCACACCACCGGAGTGTCGGAGCTTCAAGTCATGGTTGAGCAGGAGTTACCTGTAGTAGGATCCTGCTGAACTGTGGCGTCTCCTCGGCCTGTATAGGGAGGGTGTAGAGGGCGAGAGGGGCGAGGTCCACGCACATCAGCACCCCCTGACCAACCACCACGCAGCTGGACTCAACCCTGGACAGCCACGGGGCTTCAACTGACCTCTGGAGGACCACAGACATCACAACCAACAGGGTTAGAGATACGAGGTGGCGTATCGTAGAATGAAATACGAGGCGCGTATCGTAGAATGAAATACGAGGCGCGTATCGTAGAATGAAATACGAGGCGCGTATCGTAGAATGAAATACGAGGCGCGTATCGTAGAATGAAATACGAGGCGCGTATCGTAGAATGAAATACGAGGCGCGTATCGTAGAATGAAATACGAGGCGCGTATCGTAGAATGAAATACGAGGCGCGTATCGTAGAATGAAATACGATGCGCGTATCGTAGAATGAAATACGAGGCGCGTATCGTAGAATGAAATACGAGGCGCGTATCGTAGAATGAAATACGACGCGCGTATCGTAGAATGAAATACGACGCGCGTATCGTAGAATGAAATACGACGCGCGTATCGTAGAATTAGATACGATGCATTTATCGTAGAATGAAATATGATGTGCGTATCTTAGAATGAAATATGATGTGCGTATCGTATCATGAAATATGATGTGCGTATTGTAGAATGAAATATGATGTGCGTATCGTATAATGAAATATGATGTGCGTATCGCATAATTAAATATGAAGTGCGTATCGTATAATTAAATATGAAGTGCGTATCGTATAATTAAATATGTGCGTATCGTAGAATTAAATAGAACACTCCATTATACATTGTTTGTGTGAAATACATACTTTGTTATGATTGTTAATTATCCATTTAATAGTTAAATGCATTGAATTTGCCAAATGTAATTTCTTTGGTTTTGTGTTTGGTACACACTAGAGTTTAATGGCGGGAACCGGGTTACCGAGATTTACTGCCCAAACCCACTCCCTTTTCCTGGGATATATAATTGCGAGAAACCGGTAAATTATAATACATTATTTATATGAAGAGCGTGATGTGAAAGACAGCCCCATTATTCCTCCTCCACCAAACTTTACAGTTGGCACTATGCATTGGGGCAGGTAGCGTTCTCCTGGCATCCACCAAACCCAGATTCGTCCGTCGGACTGCCAGATGGCGACGCGTGATTCATCACTCCAGAGAACATGTTTCCACTGCTCCAGAGTCCAATGGCGGCGAGCTCTACACCACTCCAGCCGACGCTTGGCATTGCGCATGGTGATCTTAGGCTTGTGTGCGGCTGCTTGGCCATGGAAACCCATTTCATTAAGCTCCCGACGAACAGTTCTTGTGCTGACGTTGCTTCCAGTGGCAGTTTGGAACTCGGTGGTGAGTTCAAGGACAGATGATTTTTACGTGCTATGCACTTCGGCGGTCCCGTTCTGTGAGTTTGTGTGGCCTACCACTTCGCGGCTGAGCCGTTGTTGCTACTAGACATTTCCACTTCACAATAACAGCACTTATTTGACGGGGCAGCTCTAGCAGGGCAGAAATTTGACAAACTGACTTTACATTTTAGTCATTTAGCAGACGCTCTTATCCAGAGTACATACATTTTTTTTTTTTTTTTTAAACTAACAGGTCTGTGAGAGCCGGAATTCTTACTGGTTGGTAGGTGATCAAATACTTACGTCATGCAATAAAATGCAAATTAATTACTTAAAAATCATACAATGTGATTTTCTGGATTTTTGTTTTAGATTCCGTCTCTCACAGTTGAAGTGTATCTATGATAAAAATTACAGACCTCTACATGCTTTGTAAGTAGGAAAACCTGCAAAATCGGCAGTGTATCATATACTTGTTCTCCCCACTGTATATAATTACAATAATCTGTCCTCTTAATTTTTTGTTCCCCAAAAATGAGGCAAGTCTCCACTGCTCTATGGAGTGTAGAGTCTACAGCATTACATTTACATTTTACATTTTAGTCATTTAGCAGACGCTCTTATCCAGAGCGACTTACAGAAGCAATTAGGGTTAAGTGCCTTGCTCAAGGGTACATCGACAGATTTTTACACCTAGTCGGCTCGGGGATTAGAACCAGCAACCTTTCGGTTACTGGCACAACGCTCTTAACCACTAAGCCACCTGCCGCCCACAGCAGACAGACACACTTGACTTGCTGATGTGAAAAACACCATTTAGATGATTCAGAAGCAGCATCTAGAGTAGTCGGACAAAACGTGTATCGTAACGGATACGTGTAACTGTTCTGATACGATTATGATCGGTGTAATTGTTGTTATTATCCGTGATTGGGGGAATAAAAAATAAAAAAAATGAGGGTGCCAGCGCGCATCATTCAATCAAGTGTGAGGTGCTACGTGGTCTAAATAACTCAACTGGCTAGTTTGCCTGTCTGTAAAGAGAAGGGCGGGCTGTACGTTGATCCTGATGCTCTGATTGGATACAGCGAAGCTGTATTCCTCCGTTCACTCGCGTCGCTTCGTAATTTCACACGATCACTTTCACTTCTCTGTTTGGGTCTGATCATTCAGCCTGCTGCTGCCTCCTGCTAGCCTGCTACTATGATAAACCACATGGTGAGGACGTTTGCTATCAATGAGCATAATATTTTTACATTTGTACATTTTAGTCATTTAGCAGACGCTCTTATCCAGAGCAACTTACAGTTAGTGAGTGCATACATTTTTCATACTGGCCCCCCGTGGGAAACGAACCCCCAACCCTGGTGTTGCAAGCGCCATGCTCTACCAACTGAGCTACAGGGCACTTATTAGTATTATATTACTATATATTGAGTGATATATTATACAATGTGCATAATATCTAACAAGCGGGGCGAGGGTAGGGAAAATATATGAAACGCCGACGCGCTTTCGGACTGATAGCACCCTTGTCTACACACAGAGAGAGGTCAGACAGAGGTCAGACACACACAGACAGAGGTCAGACACACACAGACAGAGGTCAGACACACACAGACAGAGGTCAGACACACACAGACAGACAAACATCCCTCTGCGCGCTGCTCCTAATCTGCAGCTTGTTTGGTCTATAACTGTGCAGGGAGATCAGTATTTTCTACTTAGGCATATCAAAACACTTCAGAGTTTTCTGATCACAAGTATCATCAGATCTGATCCGACTATCAACTATTAATCTACGATATGAGTATGGCCAGGTCGACACAGCCCTGACCCAGACACACACAGCCCTGACCCAGACACACACAGCCCTGACCCAGACACACACAGCCCTGACCCAGACACACACAGCCCTGACCCAGACACACACAGCCCTGACCCAGACACACACAGCCCTGACCCAGACACACACAGCCCTGACCCAGACACACACAGCCCTGACCCAGACACACACAGCCCTGACCCAGACACACACAGCCCTGACCCAGACACACACAGCCCTGACCCAGACACACACAGCCCTGACCCAGACACACACAGCCCTGACCCAGACACACACAGCCCCGACCCAGACATAACCTCAAAACAGCTGTGACAGACATCTGTGACAGACATAGAGTAATACTTTTATATACCATCACATTTGATGAGGAGACACCACAGAGTTCTTGACCATTACCTGCTTGATGATCTCTCCATCCTCTAGGCTGTAGGCTATGATAGTGAGGTGAGAGTTAGGAACCACCCCCAACACATAGACCTCCTCTTCTCCCCCAGAGTACACTGCCTGGTACTGGACCGTATCACTGTGGGCACAAAGACTTAGATCAGCTTTTCAACTGCAAAGCCCTAAGATTAAAATAATAGTCTAGCACCTAAATGCTGAAGACCTGGATTCAAAACAGCATTTGAAATCTTTCAGATACTTTGACCGTTTGTTGGAGCCTTTCTGGAGTGCCAGATGTGCAGGGCTTGAACTTTTGGGCCCATTTGTATTGTTTCCATTGCATCGGCTAATGTATCTGAAAGAAAACAGATAGTGTTTGGTCCCAGGTCTGAGTACCAGTCTCCTACTGTACCTACATGTCAGGCAGGTTCTCCACCCATTTCTGGTGTCCATTGGAGAGGTAGTGGAGAGAGATGGCAGCTTTCTTAAGCACTGCCACATGCTTTACGGTGTCCTGTACTGCCACAAAACACGCAGCCTGGAAGCTGAAATAGAGATGGACATTATGAGCAGTTAGTCATCTGTCAAAATCTCTAAAATCATTGTCCATTGACTATCTCTCAGCTATACATTTCAGTTAAATGGGGAACAGGTCATCTGCACACGAACACAGAGACACCACACCCCCCGCACCTGCCAGTATCCAGCACGGCCTCCCAGTTCAGCCCGCCAATGTTTGTGTCCCAGGAACGGAGCAGACGACCATCTCCAACCACCATCAGAGCATCTAGACGTAAAACAGTCATTCAAATATCCTCTGTCAAAGATCAAGGCAGAATCTTAAAGATTAACATACAGTCGTGGTCAAACGTTTTGAGAATGACACAAGTATTGGTCTTCACAAAGTTTGCTGCTTCAATGTTTTTAGATATTTTTGTCAGATGTTACTATGGTATAGTGAAGTACACTGCTCAAAAAAATAAAGGGAACACTTAAAACAACACAATGTAACTCCAAGTCAATCACACTTCTGTGAAATCAAACTGTCCACTTAGGAAGCAACACTGATTGACAATACATTTCACATGCTGTTGTGCAAATGGAATAGACAACAGGTGGAAATTATAGGCAATTAGCAAGACACCCCCAATAAAGGAGTGGTTCTGCAGGTGGTGACCACAGACCACTTCTCAGTTCCTATGCTTCCTGGCTGATGTTTTGGTCACTTTTGAATGCTGGCGGTGCTTTCACTCTAGTGGTAGCATGAGACGGAGTCTACAACCCACACAAGTGGCTCAGGTAGTGCAGCTCATCCAGGATGGCACATCAATGCGAGCTGTGGCAAGAAGGTTTGCTGTGTCTGTCAGCGTAGTGTCCAGAGCATGGAGGCGCTACCAGGAGACAGGCCAGTACATCAGGAGACGTGGAGGAGGCCGTAGGAGGGCAACAACCCAGCAGCAGGACTGCTACCTCCGCCTTTATGCAAGGAGGAGCAGGAGGAGCACTGCCAGAGCCCTGCAAAATGACCTCCAGCAGGCCACAAATGTGCATGTGTCTGCTCAAACGGTCAGAAACAGACTCCATGAGGGTGGTATGAGGGCCCGACGTCCACAGGTGGGGGTTGTGCTTACAGCCCAACACAGTGCAGGACGTTTGACATTTGCCAGAGAACACCAAGATTGGCAAATTCGCCACTGGCGCCCTGTGCTCTTCACAGATTAAAGCAGGTTCACACTGAGCACGTCACAGACGTGACGGAGTCTGGAGACGCCGTGGAGAACGTTCTGCTGCCTGCAACATCCTCCAGCATGACCGGTTTGGCGGTGGGTCAGTCATGGTGTGGGGTGGCATTTCTTTGGGGGGCCGCACAGCCCTCCATGTGCTCGCCAGAGGTAGTCTGACTGCCATTAGGTACCGAGATGAGATCCTCAGACCCCTTGTGAGACCATATGCTGGTGCGGTTGGCCCTGGGTTCCTCCTTATGCAAGACAATGCTAGACCTCATGTGGCTGGAGTGTGTCAGCAGTTCCTGCAAGAGGAAGGCATTGATGCTATGGACTGGCCCGCCCGTTCCCCAGACCTGAATCCAATTGAGCACATCTGGGACATCATGTCTCGCTCCATCCACCAACGCCACGTTGCACCACAGACTGTCCAGGAGTTGGCGGATGCTTTAGTCCAGGTCTGGGAGGAGATCCCTCAGGAGACCATCCGCCACCTCATCAGGAGCATGCCCAGGCGTTGTAGGGAGGTCATACAGGCATGTGGAGGCCACACACACACTACTGAGCCTCATTTTTACTTGTTTTAAGGACATTACATCAAAGTTGGATCAGCCTGTAGTGTGGTTTTCCACTTTAATTTTGAGGGTGACTCCAAATCCAGACCTCCATGGGTTGATAAATATGATTTCCATTGATAATTTTAGTGTGATTTTGTTGTCAGCACATTCAACTATGTAAAGAAAAAAGTATTTAATAAGATGATTTCATTCATTCAGATCTAGGATGTGTTATTTTAGTGTTCCCTTTATTTTTTTGAGCAGTGTATAATTACAAGCATTCCATAAGTGTCAAAGGCTTTTATTGACAATTACATTAAGTTTATGCAAAGAGTGAATATTTGCAGTGTTGACCCTTCTTTTTCAAGACCTCTGCAATCCGCCCTGGCATGCTGTCAATTAACTTCTGGGCCACATCCTGACTGATGGCAGCCCATTCTTGCATAATCAATGCTTGGAGTTTGTCAGAATTTGTGGGTTTTTGTTTGTCCACCCATCTCTTGAGGATTGACCACAAGTTCTCAATGGGATTAAGGTCTGGGGAGTTTCCTGGCCATGGACCCAAAAATTCGATGTTTTGTTCCCCGAGACACTTAGTTATCACTTTTGCCTTATGGCAAGGTGCTCCATCATGCTGGAAAAGGCATTGTTCGTCACCAAACTGTTCTTGGTTGGTTGGGAGAAGTTGCTCTCGGAGGATGTGTTGGTACCATTCTTTATTCATGGCTGTGTGAGCCCACTCCCTTGGCTGAGAAGCAACCCCACACATGAATGGTCTCAGGATGCTTTACTGTTGGCATGACACAGGACTGATGGTAGCGCTCACCTTGTCTTCTCCAGACAAGCTTTTTTCCGGATGCCCCAAACAATCGGAAAGGGGATTCATCAGAGAAAATGACTTTACCCCAGTCCTCAGCAGTCCAATCCCTGTACCTTTTGCAGAATTATCCTCCAAAAGTCTTTGCCTCACTGTGCGTGCAGATGCACTCACACCTGCCTGCTGCCATTCCTGGGCAAGCTCTGCACTGGTGGTGCCCTGATCCCGCAGCTGAATCAACTTTAGGAGACCGTCCTGGCGGTTGCTGGACTTTCTTGGGCGCCCTGAAGCCTTCTTCACAACAATTGAACCTCTCTCCTTTAAGTTCTTGATGATCCGATAAATGGTTGATTTAGGTGCAATCTTACTAGCAGCAATATCCTTGCCTGTGAAGCCCTTTTTGTGCAAAGCAATGATGATGGCACGTGTTTCCTTGCAGGTAACCATGGTTAACAGAGGAAGAACAATGATTTCAAGCACCACCCTCCTTTTAAAGCTTCCAGTCTGTTATTCTAACTCAATCAGCATGACAGAGTGATATCTAGCCTTGTCCTCATCAACACTATCACCTGTGTTAACGAGAGAATCACTGACATGATGTCAGCTGGTCCTTTTGTGGCAGGGCAGAAATGCAGTGGAAATGTGTTTTGGGGGATTAAGTTCATTTTCATGGCAAAGAGGGACTTTGCAATTAATTGCAATTCATCTGATCACTCTTCATAACATTCTGGAGTATATGCAAATTGCCATAATAAAAACTGAGGCAGCAGACTTTGTGAAAATTAATATTTGTGTCATTCTCAAAACTTTTGACCACGTCTGTAGGCATAGATAAGGCCAATATAATTGACTCCGTACAACACGGGTTATATTGGCTAGGCCAAGAAACTAGGCAAGTCTACAATTAACTGTTAAAATGCTATAGTCACCTTGTCCATGCAGCAGAAGTGTGTCTATGGCTCCCTCTGGTCCAGTCTTGTCCACATGTCTCCAAACTGTAAAGTAGGAATTAAACAGAATGAACTCTATGGAAGATATTCAACAACAAAAAATGTTTAAATATTTTGTCACAGATTTCAGAGTAAAAGAAAAAAGCTAGAAACATTTGTATTGTAATACGAATGACAAATACTCACTGAGATCTCCAGTCCTGGAGTTGAAAGAGGCAAAGATATTCTTGTCGGTAACGAGAAACAGCTTTTTAGATGACTGCGAATGCGAGTCAAAGTGGGCAAAGAGTGTCTTACCCACATACTGTTGTCTCCTGGAAATAGAAAAGAGAATATTTGACAGTCAGACTAAGCAGCCCACAGAGAAATCCTAGTATTCTGTTGAAATATTTTAGCTAATCAATCACCAATGTACATAATCGTCTTCGTTACTGCTGTGTTTTGAGACTCAGTATCTGTGGCAAATACACCTGTCACAAGGAGCGGATTGGACCGATCTGAGGGATGGGTCTCCTTCCCGCATTGATCCTCGACCCCAGTAAAGAAGAGGACGCGATCCAATAAGATATTTACATTCGTGAGTGATTTGATATATATTCCAACAAGCGACTGTCAATACGGGTACAGACATGACAAGGCTACCTATTGACTGAACACGACCTCAGAGGGTTACTTACTGTCTTTTCGCCATGATCAACCATATTTGACGCTGTCAATGGTTAGCACATAGCACTAGCTTACGTTACCTAGCTGCATAGCCGAATCAATGGACATTCTCAATGAGACATGCTCAACGTTAGATAGCTACATACCAATCGAACTTGCCAACTTGATCTTCGAAGACAGCTTCACTCATGAAAAATAAAGAAAAGAAGATTACAAATAGAGACGTTAGCTTAGACATTTTAGCAGATGGCTTCACAGAGAGATAACGACCCCATGCACTAAACACTTCCGGGTAGATGTTCTTCATCGCTTTGATTGGCGGTTTGTAAACTAACACATACGGTGCATTACCGCCACCTAGCGAGCTGGAGTGTGATGGTGAGAGGACTATTGGTGCTAAAACACACACAGGTGCCGTGAAAGAAGGAATTGTGAATCTTCATTCATGCTCTCACTTCCACAAGCCCTGGATGCCATCTGTGAGCTTGTATAACCACAACCATAAACTGTAGGAACACAACCATATCGTATAGGACCACAAGCAGACTGTATAACCACAACCATAGACTTTAGGAACACAACCATAGACTGTATGACTATATGACTATTAATACCGATATTAATAAAATGAATTTTCCGTAGAGCTCCGAGACAGGATTGTGTCGAGGCACAGATCTGGGGAAGGGTACCAAAAAAATTCTGCAGCATTGAAGGTCCCCAAGAACACAGTGGCCTCCATCATTCTTAAATGGAAGAAGTTTGGAACCACCAACACTCTTCCTAGAGCTGGCCTCCCGGCCAAACTGAGCAATCGGGGGAGAAGGGCCTTGGTCAGGGAGGTGACCAAGAACCCGATGGTCACTCGGACAGAGCTTCTGAGTTCCTCTGTGGTGATGGGAGAACCTTCCAGAAGGACAACCAACACTGCAGCACTCCACCAATCAGGCCTTTATGGTAGAGTGGCCAGACGGAAGCCACTCCTCAGTAAAAGGCACATGACAGCCCGCTTGGAGTTTGCCAAAAGGCACTTGGCACCATCCCTACGGGAAGCATGGTGGTGGCAGCATCATGCTGTGGGGATGTTTTTCAGCGGCAGGGACTGTGAGACTAGTCAGGATCGAGGGAAAGATGAACGGAGCAAAGTACAGAGAGATCCTTGATGAAAACCTGCTCCAGAGCGCTCTGGACCTCAGACTGGGGCAAAGGTTCACCTTCCAACAAGACAACAACCCTAAGCACACAGCCAAGACAATGCAGGAGTGGCTTCGGGACAAGTCTCTGAATATCCTTGAGTGGCCCAGCCAGAGCCCGGACTTGAACCCGATCAAACATCTCTGGAGAGACCTGAAAATAGCTGTGCAGCGTCACTCCCCATCAACCTGCCAGAACTTGAGTGGATCTGCAGAGAAGAATGGGAGAAACTCCCACGCTTGTAGCATTATACCCAAGAAGACTCGAGGCAGTAATCGCTGCTAAAGGTGCTTTAACAAAGGTCTGAATACTTATGTAAATGGTTATTTTCGTTTTTTATTTTTCATAAATTTGCTAACATTTCTAAAAACCTGTTTTTGCTTTGTCATTATGGGGTATTGTGTGCAGATTGATGAGGGGAAAAAAACAATTTAATCAATTTTAGAATAAGGCTGTAACGTAACAAAATGTGGAAAAAGTCAAGGGATCTGAATACTTTCTGAATGCACCGTATCTTGAAAACTTGACTGCTGACATACAGAACATGCTGGGACTGTATCAACAGTGGACTAATGACAAAAAAGACCAAAAGATAGTTTTTGAGTGGATTTTCTTAAGGGTTGTCCAACTGTCCGGGACATGTGACTTGAGCAGTCGAGCAAGTTAAACCTGCTCTGTGGTTGGGCAGGAGATGTTTTGTTTATTTACTGATAGCACCCAAAATGTAAACAATTCTAGTAGTCTGGTGTTTCTGGTTCCTCCCCACTGTGAAGGTGAAAATAGCTACTTTACATTTTCGGGCAAGTGATCATAATCTTCTTCGGCAATCACAAAATATTCCTGACTTGTCTGATGGGCGAGTGCGTTTCAGACCTTAATTTCAGCTGTCCAAACCTTTTTTACTGACCTTTAACAACACTCTCTTTCTGTAGCCTAGTGTCAGGTGGATTTTGTGGGACAATGAACTTAATAAATGTTGATACGACTTCTTATGATGAGCACTGATGACACGAAAAGGATTTCTAGATGATAAAACTTCCCATGCAGTTCTGCAGTTCAAACAAGAACAAAGCGGACACCTGTTTTGGTAAAAAGCTGAGGGACGGTGCTGGAGAAATGTAACCACTCTCAAATTCATAGACAGAGCTATGAATGCAAGGACTGATCATCTACGATATCAACACTATAGTTTTAACCATGTTTTGAGGCTATATAGAGTTTGTTTACATTTACTTAGTTTACAAACATTGGAGTAAAACAAGCTTCTATTTTGGGTTCTGATGGAGGATGACAGTTGAACTAAGCTCACAAGGCATTTATAAATAATATTCTTCAAGAATCAATGGGTACAGTATATGCATTAATTTAAAAGTCCCTTTAAGATAATGATAAATGTTTTAAGATGTCGATATGATCTCTGGCGGGAAAACACAGAGAGGCAGTGGCGTAGAGTAGTTTCGTGAGCTCCCTGGATACAGTTCCCAGCAAGGAAAACAGCTAATTTACGTCAATTCTACACATTTTCACATGGGAAATTATAATTTGACTGACCACTTCCTGATAACTGTAACAATGATGACGTTTAGAAGGAAGTAGCTATAATCCTATGACATAATATTTACTGAATAGACACAAGTATGATACAATATTTAAAAAATATTTGTTATACACGGAGTGTACAAAACATTAAGAACACCTGCTCTTTCCATGACATAGACTGACCAGGTGAATTCAGGTGAAAGCTATGATCCCTTATTGATGTCACTTGTTAAATCCACTTCAATCAGTGTAAATGAAGGGGAAGAGACAGGTTAAAGAATGATTTTTAAGCCATGAGACAATCGAGATATGGATTGTGTATGTGTGCCATTCAGAGGGTGAATGGGCAAGACAAAATATGTATGTGTCTTTGGACGGGGTATGGTAGTAGGTGCCAGGCGCACCGGTTTGTGTCAATCTGCTGGGTTTTTCACGCTCAACAGTTTCCCATGTGTATAAAGAATGGTCCACCACCCAAAGGACATCCAGCCAAGTTGACACAACTGTGGGAAGCATTGGACTCAACATGGGCCGGCATCCCTGTGGAACGCTTTCGATACTTTGTAGAGTCCATGCCCCGACGAATTGAGGCTTTTCTGAGGGCAATATTAGGAAGCTGTTCTTAATGTTTTTCACACTCAGTGTATATCACACAAACTAGGTGTGTGTGTGAGAGAGAGAGAGAGATAGAGAGAGAGAGGGGGGAGAGAGAGAGAGAGAGAGAGAGAGAGAGATAGAGAGAGAGAGGGGGATAGAGGGAGAGAGAGTGAGCGAGAGAGAGAGAGAGAGAGAGAGAGAGAGAGAGAGAGAGAGATAGATAGAGGGAGAGAGAGTGAGCGAGAGAGAGAGAGAGAGAGAGAGAGATAGATAGAGAGAGAGAGAGGGGAGAGGGAGAGAGAGGGAGCGAGAGAGAGAGAGAGAGAGGGAGAGAGAGTGAGCGAGAGAGAGAGAGAGAGAGTGAGCGAGAGAGAGAGAGAGAGAGAGAGGTGAGCGAGAGAGAGAGAGAGAGAGAGAGAGAGAGAGTGAGAGAGAGAGAGAGAGAGAGAGGGATAGAGGGAGAGAGAGAGAGAGAGAGAGAGAGAGAGAGACAGAGAGAGAGAGAGAGAGAGAGGGATAGAGGGAGAGAGAGAGAGAGAGAGAGAGAGAGAGAGAGAGAGAGAGAGAGAGAGAGAGAGAGAGGGAGAGAGAGAGAGAGAGAGAGAGAGAGAGAGAGAGAGAGAGAGAGAGAGAGAGAGAGAGAGAGAGAGAGAGAGAGAGAGAGAGAGAGAGGGAGAGAGAGGGATAGAGGGAGAGAGAGAGAGAGAGAGGGATAGAGAGTGAGAGAGTGAGCTATAGGCTATCCAAGACTCATTGTGATAGGCGGGGTGCGCATTTACAAGGAAGTTGTGTTGATATTTATTTGAAGCACTGCTTAGAACCAGCGTTGACAGAGAGTAGGCTACTTATTGTACGTGTAGCACGTTCCAAGAATTCCATGAGCACCGTGCCACTACCTGTCTAAAAGGTGCAGTGCGTCTAGCCGCGTCAAAAGCCCGGACACCGCTCTCATATGGGGGACTGTCTGCGCAAAACATGCCCCTGCCTGGAGACGCTATGGGTCAGACTGTTTGGCGACAAAAACAACTCTGGACGTCACAAAGTTGAGGGGATCTCGAACGATATCGTCGATGACGAGTGTGTGGAGGACACGGGCAATGGCGGGCAGTCATTCACGAGCAACAAGGTGCACCGGGAGGCGCTCCAGCCGCCCCAGACCACGGAAAGCGCGATCTACAAGGCTTTGTGGGGTTTTGAGGCACGAGCTAAAGAGGAGTTGTCGTTCCAAGAGGGAGATCTTTTCAACGTGATCAGTCGATCCGGAGATTGGTGGACTGCGCGTAAAATAGACAGGAATGGGCGCGTTTTGGCGACGGGGATTGTGCCAAATAACTACCTGGCAAGGGGAGAATCTGTCAACGCACAGCCGTGAGTATCTACCCGACTCCAATACTCCTTCTATTGTCATGCTTCATTAACTGTACAGTCTGTCTGTGTGTGTGTGTGTGTGTGTGTGTGTGTGTGTGTGTGTGTGTGTAAATAGCCTGATGTTTCATGTGAACAACCCCATCTCTGAGAGGTGAGGTAAGATTGAACGTGGAGTGCAGTTATGAAAATCTGCATAACTTCCTCTTTTCCTCCTGCTCTCTTTTATTGCCGCTTTTAAAACGAGCCGAAATGGGAACTATGTATTTACTTACTATTCCAATTTAACAGCAGAAGTGATTCTGAGAAGGCCTGTGCAAGTTGGGCATTTCTGCATGTTCCATTTATTGCACTACACCCATTCAAAGTCCAAGTCCAACCCATGAAGCAAAGTGTTTCCTTTAACTATGGGATCACATTTACTGTAAAATCATAATAGATAATCTTTATTGTCTTTTTTGTGTCAGTATAGACCCTATTCACTGATATGAACTAACTGTAAGTCGCTCTGGATAAGAGCGTCTGCTAAATGACTAAAATGTAAAATGTAAATGAACAGAATAGAATAGAATATTACTTTTGCCTGAATGTCTTTCCTTTGGCTTCACTTCCCAATAAGATAAGATAAGATCATATCACAAATCATTGTCAGCGATGTGAACAGATATACTGTTTCATCAGAGTATTATTTATCATCTATGTCCATCTCATCTCTCTCTCTCTCTCTCTCTCTCTCTCTCTCTCTCTCTCTCTCTCTCTCTCTCTCTCTCTCTCTCTCTCTCTCTCTCTCTCTCTCTCTCTCTCTCTCTCTCTCTCTCTCTCTCTCTCTCTCTCTCTCTCTCTCTCTCTCTCTCTCTCTCTCTCTCTCCTCTCTCTCTCTCTCTCTCTCTATCTCTCTCTCTCTGTCTCTCTCTCTCTCTCTCCCTCTCTCTCTCTCTCTCTCTCTCTCTCTCTCTCTCTCTCTCTCTCTCTCTCTCTCTCTCT